>NC_140222.1:30641600-30674100 GCF_951802725.1 Rutilus rutilus | reverse complement strand
ATTTTGGTTTGAATGTGGATTTATTTGCAAATTCAGCCTCTGCTTTTTACCCACTCCTGCTAAGTGTTTTTTTTTTTATTCACACCAAACTTTTTCAACATGATGAAAATACATTAAATATGCTAAATTGAGAACGGATATTGAATATCTCAAACGGTTTTGACATGGCGAGGGATTAAAATAATGTCAAAAAAGGAATCAGAAAACATCTCATATATTCTTAAAATTTAATTATACACCATTTATTTTTATATAAAATTATACAAATATTAGAACTAAACCTATTTTATTCTGTTTTTGCAATTCAAGAAGTATGAAAAAGTTAAAAACAGGCTATTTAGTGCTATTTGTTTCAACAAAAAAGCAAACATAGGGCTATACTGCCCTCTTGTGTCCAAAAGGATATCAAAATAGTATATAAAACGTTTTACTAGGTAGGCCTATTGTATTTAAATATAAATTTATTAGGTATATGACTGTGAGGATATTTTCCCATCGGTTAAGCGACGTGTGACACGAGCGGGTGCTTTTAAATCGCTAATATAAAAGTGAAAGTAAAAAAACGGACGTCCGCACGGACATTGATAATGGTGCACGTTGGAAAGAATGATACTTTTAAACATAACACTAAACCGCCATTAGGTGTCGCCAGGCGACCATCTTAATGAGCGAGTCATTGATTCATTCGTTCAAACGATTCATTCCAATGACTGAGTCATTCATGATTGAGACAGATGTTTATGGATTGACCATTGAATCTTTGAGTCAAGCGATTCGTTTCAAAATGCTGAATCATTCAGTAATGAGAAAACAAGTTGCTGTGATCTTTGTTTAACTATTTTTGCTGCTGAAACAGAACAAAAACAGTCAATATTGCATCTAAAATGTAAGTGACTTAATTGTAACTGTTTATTAACCTGTTGTATGAAATCAATGTCACAGTTTCAATTGTGATTGTATTCAGGAAATAGTTGCCTACTCGTCAAGTGAGGTTGCTTAACTCTATCATATGTTATAAAATATATAAAAACTCCATATTTGTAATTTTTATAGTCAGTATGTTGTTAACTGGGTTGCTTTTTTGTGTGCTGCGCTCATTTATTTACAATTCTCCTGGAGAAGCAGCATGAGCCTCAGCAGTGCAACCTTGTTACCATTGATCAGTAATACATTTATTATTAACTGCTGATTGCAACTTAAAATGAATGTAATGAAATTAGAATAATCTCTCGTTTTAGTGATTAAGTTATTTATAACTTATTAATAAATTGATAAGTTATTTTTTTGTTATTGACGTTCTAATCAGGCTATACTTTGGTCGGGCAAGTAAAATTCTCTTTCAGGTAGGCCTATTGTATTTATATATAAATATATTAGGGATGTGACTGTGATAAAAATTTTCCCACCGGTTAATCGACATGTGACACCGCTGAGGGCTTTTAAATCGCTAACTATAGTATACTATATACTAGTAAAATACAGACGTCCGCACAGACATTGATAATGGTGCGGAGTAGAGCGAGCATTTTCAATGTATTCCTATGGATGTAGGAATTAACTAAAACATTTTATTTATGTTTTTGTGTCCACTGTTCAACCGCAACCGCGTCACACACACATTCCAGAATTGCAATCTTGACATTCATTATAGCCCTAATACAATATAATAATAAAAATAGTCAACCTAACATAAACGAATTACACTGCTCTGTTTAAATAGTCAGTAGTACAATCTGTACCATTCACAGTAAGCAGAGCTCCACTGTGATGTTTCCAAGCACATTTTTGCGCGCGTGAAGAGGATGATTTTTTCCATCGATATTGGAACACGAGTGAAGTACAAAGCCTATAATAAAGAATAGTTTAGCATCCAAATACATCGCAAAAAAAATATATAAATATACATCGCAAAATAAAATATATATATGTGTGTGTGTGTGTGTATATATATATATATATATAAATATAGCTGCGAGCAGCGATGGAGGGCCAAAGCCGGTGGCACCGCCATCCCCGGTGCCTTTAGGTAACTAAAGGCACCGGGGTGGCGGTGCCACCGGCTTGGGCCCGCAATCGCTGCTCGCAGCTATATTTATTATTATTATTATTATTTTGTCAACCTTTCGGGCACTTTTGGGGCTCTTAACATGCTCGAAAACTCTTGAAATTTTGCACACACGTCAGAACCCGCGGCCATCAGGGCCGGACTGAAGCTGGTACCCGGGCGTGGCAGGGGGGCTCGACAGCGCCCCCTGGAACGGGATCCGAACACTTGTCCATAAATCAAACACGCTTGCATGTAATAATATGAAACTCGGTACACATGTAGATCTCATCGGGCCGAACAACTTTCGTGCTCTAAGTTTTACGCCAGCCAAACAGGAAGTTGGCTATTTAGCGTTGTTTGGAAACGCATGCTGTGGAATTTAATGTACTCCTCCTAGGGAATTCATCGATTCGCCTCCAAACTCGGTGTGCATGAAGTCAAGACATTGAGGATGCTAAATTGCGGACGGATTTTTGATATCTCAAACGGTTTGGCCGTGGCGAGGAAACAAATTTATGGCGAAAAAATGAAACAGGAAGTGTGTTATAACTTCTGCATACATTAACTGATCTTGATGAAACTTCAGCAGTGTGTTTGTTGTAAGAGGCCGATCGCACAGATGTGACTATTGTGAGTCAAAGTTATAGCGCCACCAACAGGCAGCAGGAAGTACATCACTTTCAAAATGCTTTGAAATCAGTGTCTTATTTTTACCCGATTTGCTTCAAACTTTATGTGTACAATGTAGACACACGGCAGATGTAAACCTGTGAAAGGATTATTGATATCTTAGATACTGTTGCCGTGGCAACGCATCAAACTTTAATATTCTTTTTTGATGCTTTTGAGACTCTTAACATACTTGAAATTGCATGAAACTCAACAGACACATCACATTTATTAGCCAGTAGACATGTGCAAAGTTTCAGAAACGGGCGTGGTGGAATGGCTCAGTAGCGCCACCTTTAGTCAAAAATGGGGGCTTAGTTTTTCCTAGAATCACAAAACTTGGTATGTGTATTGTTCTCATCAAGACGGACAACTTTCTAATTTACATGAACCATCTCCGACCAACAGGAAGAGAGATATTTTGGTTTGAATGTGGATTTTCTGAAGAATTTTCTCTCCCTCTCTCTGTGTCTGTGTGTGTGTGAGGGGAGGGGGGGATTTGACTATTGCTTTTATATTGTTAATCAAGGTTTCAGGGGCTTTTGGGGTCCTTAACGTGCTCAAAAACTCTTGAAACTTTGCACACAGGTCAGAACCCACGGCCATCAGGGCCGGGCTGAAGCTGGTACCCGGGCGTGGCTGGGGGGCTCAACAGCGCCCCCTTGAACGGGGTTCTAAAACTTGATCCATATATCAAACACGCTCGCATGAATTAATATGAAACTCGGTACACATATAGATCTTATCGGGCCGAACAACTTTACCCCGGTCAAGTTTTACGCCAGCCCAACAGGAAGTCGGCTATTATGGGTTGTTTGGAAAACGCTTGCTGTGGAATGTGAAATACTCCTCCTAGAAAATTCACCGTGTCCCCTTCAAACTCGGTGTGCATGTAGTCAAGACTTTGAGGATGCTAAATTGCGGACGGATTTTTGATATCTCGAACGGTTTGGCTGTGGCGAGGAATCGAATTTATGGCGAGAAAAGAGAAACACGGAAGTGGAATAACTTCTGCATACATTAACTGATCTTGATGAAACTTCAGCAGTGTGTTCGTGGTAAGAGGCCGATCAGATGGATGTAGCTATTGTGAGTCAAAGTTATAGCGCCACCAACTGGCTGCAGGAAGTGTGTCACTTTCAACATGCTTTTGACAAAAGTGGGGGGGTTACTTTTAACTACAGTAAAGAAAAAATAGTTTCTATATTGATCTCATCAAGCCGGACAACTTTCTAATTTACATTCAATAGCTCTGGCCATCAGGAAGTCAGATATTTTGGTCTGAATGTGAATTTTTTTGCAAAATCAGCCTCTGAATTTTTAGCCACTCCTCTTAAACTATTTATTTTATTCGTACCAAACTTTTTCAACATGATGAAACTACATTAAATATGCTAAATTGTGAATGGATAATAAATATCTCAAACGGTTTTGCTATGGCGAGGGATTAAAGTAAAAATCTTCTAAAAATGTAATTATATACCATTTATTTCTATATAAAAGTATACAAATATCACAACTAAACCCATTTTATTCTGTTTTTGCAATTCAAGAAGAATGAAAAAGTTAAAAACAGGCTATTTGGTGCTATTTGGTTCAACAAAAAAGCAAACATAGGGCTATACTGCCCTCTTGTGTCCAGAAGGACATCAAAATAGTATATAAAACTTTTTACCAGGTAGGCCAATATTGTATTTAAATATACATTTATTAGGTATGTGTCTGAGGATATTTTCCCACCGGTTAATCGACGTGTGACACGAGTGGGTGCTTTTAAATCGCTAATATAATAGTGAAAGAAAAATAATGATAATGTTGCACACACAAATCACACACATGTGGGAAAGAATGATGCTTTTAAACAACACTAAACCGCCATTAGGTGTCACCAGGCATCCATCTTAATAAGCGAGTCATTGATTTATTCGTTCAAACGATTCGTTCGAATGAGTCGATCATGATTAAGACAGATGTTTATGGATTGATCATTCAATCTTTGAGTCAACCGATTCGTTAAAAATGCTGAATCGTTCAGTTATGAGAAAACACGTGATGCGTGATGGTTCTGCCGTGATCTTTGTTTAACTATTTTCGCTGCTGAAACAGAACAAAAACAGTCAACATTGCATCTAAAATGTAAGTGACTTAATTGTAACTGTTTATTAACCTATTGTATGAAATCTAAGGGTGGGAGAAAAAATTGATTCTTAGATGCATCGCGATGCGGACGTGGACGATTCTGAATCGATTCACAAATGTCAAAAAATCGATTCTCTAAAAAAATATTTTTCTAACAACGTAATATTGACGGAAGGCAAAAGGCGGAACTCTAAGCGGACGTGCGTGCAGTCTGTGGCGCGCACATAACAGAGAAGTTTCTTCTGCTCACCAAGGCTGCATTTATTTGATTAAAAATACAAACAAAAACAGTAATATTGTAAAATAGTATTCCAATTTAAAACAGCTGCTTTCTATTTTAATATATTTTAAACTGTTATTTATTCCTGTGATCAAAGCTGAGTTTTCAGCATCATTACTCCAGTCGTCACTGTCACATGATCCTTTAGAAATTATTCTAATATGATGATTGATACTCAAGAAACATTCATTATTATTTTAAATGTCGAAAACAGTTGTGTACAGTCTTTGATGAATAGAAAGTTCAAAAGAACAGCATTTATCTGAAATCTAAAGCTTTTGTAACGTTAAACACTACCGCTCAAAAGTTTGTGGTTAGTAATAATTAAAATTTTATTTTTGGGGGAAAGAAATAAAATAAATCAGTACTTTTATTTATGAAGGATGAGTTAAACTGATCAACAGTTACAGTAAAGACATTTATAATGTTAAAAATATATATATTTGAAATATATGCTGTTCTTTTGAACTTTACATTCATCAAAGCATTTTGAAAAAAAAAAAATCTGTACACAACTGTTTTCAACATTGAAAATAATAATGAATATTTATTGAGCATCAATCATCATATTAGTATGATTTCTGAAGGATCATGTGACACTGAAGACTGGAGTAATGATGCTGAAAACTCAACTTTGATCACAGAAATGAATTACTATGTAAAATATTTTAAAATTGAAAACAGCTGTTTTAAATTGGAATAATATTTCACAATATTACTGTTTTTGTTTGTATTTTTAATCAATAAATGCAGCCTTGGTGAGCAGAAGAGACTTCTCCTAAAAACATTAAAAATCTTACTGACCCCAAACTTTTGAACAATAATATATATATATATATATATATATATATATATATATATATATATACATATATATGTATGTGTGTGTATGTATGTATGTATGTATGTATATATATATATATATATATATATATATATATATGTATAAATATAGCTGCGAGCAGCGATGGAGGGCCAAAGCCGGCGGTACCGCCACCCCGGTGCCTTTAGGTAACTAAAGGCACCGGGGTTGCGGTGCCACCGGCTTGGGCCCGTAATCGCTGCTCGCAGCTATATTTATTATTATTATTATTATTATTTTGTCAACCTTTCGGGCACTTTTGGGGCTCTTAACATGCTCGAAAACTCTTGAAATTTTGCACACACGTCAGAACCCGCGGCCATCAGGGCCGGACTGAAGCTGGTACCCGGGCGTGGCAGGGGGGCTCGACAGCGCCCCCTGGAACGGGATCCGAACACGTGTCCATAAATCAAACACGCTTGCATGTAATAATATGAAACTCGGTACACATATAGATCTCATCGGGCCGAACAACTTTCGTGCTCTAAGTTTTACGCCAGCCAAACAGGAAGTTGGCTATTTAGCGTTGTTTGGAAACGCATGCTGTGGAATTTAATGTACTCCTCCTAGGGAATTCATCGATTCGCCTCCAAACTCGGTGTGCATGAAGTCAAGACATTGAGGATGCTAAATTGCGGACGGATTTTTGATATCTCGAACGGTTTGGCCGTGGCGAGGAAACAAATTTATGGCGAAAAAATGAAACAGGAAGTGTGTTATAACTTCTGCATACATTAACTGATCTTGATGAAACTTCAGCAGTGTGTTCGTGGTAAGAGGCCGATCACATGGATGTGACTATTGTGAGTCAAATTTATAGCGCCACCAACAGGCAGCAGGAAGTACATCACTTTCAAAATGCTTTGAAATCAGTGTCTTATTTTTACCCGATTTGCTTCAAACTTTATGTGTACAATGTAGACACACGGCAGATGTAAACCTGTGAAAGGATTATTGATATCTTAGATACTGTTGCCGTGGCAACGCATCAAACTTTAATATTCTTTTTTGATGCTTTTGAGACTCTTAACATACTTGAAATTGCATGAAACTCAACAGACACATCACATTTATTAGCCAGTAGACATGTGCAAAGTTTCAGAAACGGGCGTGGTGGAATGGCTCAGTAGCGCCACCTTTAGTCAAAAATGGGGGTTTAGTTTTTCCTAGAATCACAAAACTTGGTATGTGTATTGTTCTCATCAAGACGGACAACTTTCTAATTTACATGAACCATCTCCGACCAACAGGAAGAGAGATATTTTGGTTTGAATGTGGATTTTCTGAAGAATTTTCTCTCCCTCTCTCTGTGTCTGTGTGTGTGTGAGGGGAGGGGGGGATTTGACTCTTGCTTTTATATTGTTAATCAAGGTTTCAGGGGCTTTTGGGGTCCTTAACGTGCTCAAAAACTCTTGAAACTTTGCACACAGGTCAGAACCCACGGCCATCAGGGCCGGGCTGAAGCTGGTACCCGGGCGTGGCTGGGGGGCTCAACAGCGCCCCCTTGAACGGGGTTCTAAAACTTGATCCATATATCAAACACGCTCGCATGAATTAATATGAAACTCGGTACACATATAGATCTCATCGGGCCGAACAACTTTACCCCGGTCAAGTTTTACGCCAGCCCAACAGGAAGTCGGCTATTATGGGTTGTTTGGAAAACGCTTGCTGTGGAATGTGAAATACTCCTCCTAGAAAATTCACCGTGTCCCCTTCAAACTCGGTGTGCATGTAGTCAAGACTTTGAGGATGCTAAATTGCGGACGGATTTTTGATATCTCGAACGGTTTGGCTGTGGCGAGGAATCGAATTTATGGCGAGAAAAGAGAAACACGGAAGTGGAATAACTTCTGCATACATTAACTGATCTTGATGAAACTTCAGCAGTGTGTTCGTGGTAAGAGGCCGATCAGATGGATGTAGCTATTGTGAGTCAAAGTTATAGCGCCACCAACTGGCAGCAGGAAGTGTGTCACTTTCAACATGCTTTAGACAAAAGTGGGGGGGTTAGTTTTAACTACAGTAAAGAAAAAATAGTTTTTATATTGTTCTCATCAAGCCGGACAACTTTCTAATTTACATTCAATAGCTCTGGCCATCAGGAAGTCAGATATTTTGGTCTGAATGTGAATTTTTTTGCAAAATCAGCCTCTGAATTTTTAGCCACTCCTCTTAAACTATTTATTTTATTCGTACCAAACTTTTTCAACATGATGAAACTACATTAAATATGCTAAGTTGTGAATGGATAATAAATATCTCAAACGGTTTTGCTATGGCGAGGGATTAATGTCCAAAAAGGAAACACTAAAAATCTTCTAAAAATGTAATTATATACCATTTATTTCTATATAAAAGTATACAAATATCACAACTAAACCCATTTTATTCTGTTTTTGCAATTCAAGAAGAATGAAAAAGTTAAAAACAGGCTATTTAGTGCTATTTGGTTCAACAAAAAAGCAAACATAGGGCTATACTGCCCTCTTGTGTCCAAAAGGACATCAAAATAGTATATAAAACTTTTTACCAGGTAGGCCAATATTGTATTTAAATATACATTTATTAGGTATGTGTCTGAGGATATTTTCCCACCGGTTAATCGACGTGTGACACGAGTGGGTGCTTTTAAATCGCTAATATAATAGTGAAAGAAAAATAATGATAATGTTGCACACACAAATCACACACATGTGGGAAAGAATGATGCTTTTAAACAACACTAAACCGCCATTAGGTGTCGCCAGGCATCCATCTTAATAAGCGAGTCATTGATTCATTCGTTCAAACGATTCGTTCGAATGAGTCGATCATGATTAAGACAGATGTTTATGGATTGATCATTCAATCTTTGAGTCAACCGATTCGTTAAAAATGCTGAATCGTTCAGTTATGAGAAAACACGTGATACGTGATGGTTCTGCCGGGATCTTTGTTTAACTATTTTCGCTGCTGAAACAGAACAAAAACAGTCAACATTGCATCTAAAATGTAAGTGACTTAATTGTAACTGTTTATTAACCTGTTGTATGAAATCTAGGGGTGGGAGAAAAAATTGATTCTTAGATGCATCGCGATGCGGACGTGGACGATTCTGAATCGATTCACAAATGTCAAAAAATCGATTCTCTAAAAAAATATTTTTCTAATAACGTAATATTGACGGAAGGCAAAAGGCGGAACTCTAAGCGGACGTGCGTGCAGTCTGTGGCGCGCACATAACAGAGAAGTTTCTTCTGCTCACCAAGGCTGCATTTATTTGATTAAAAATACAAACAAAAACAGTAATATTGTAAAATAGTATTCCAATTTAAAACAGCTGCTTTCTATTTTAATATATTTTAAACTGTTATTTATTCCTGTGATCAAAGCTGAGTTTTCAGCATCATTACTCCAGTCGTCACTGTCACATGATCCTTCAGAAATTATTCTAATATGATGATTGATACTCAAGAAACATTCATTATTATTTTAAATGTCGAAAACAGTTGTGTACAGTCTTTGATGAATAGAAAGTTCAAAAGAAAAGCATTTATCTGAAATCTAAAGCTTTTGTAACGTTAAACACTACCGCTCAAAAGTTTGTGGTTAGTAATAATTAAAATTTTATTTTTGGGGGAAAGAAATAAAATAAATCAGTACTTTTATTTATGAAGGATGAGTTAAACTGATCAACAGTTACAGTAAAGACATTTATAATGGTAAAAATATATATATATTTGAAATATATGCTGTTCTTTTGAACTTTACATTCATCAAAGCATTTTGAAAAAAAAAAAATCTGTACACAACTGTTTTCAACATTGAAAATAATAATGAATATTTATTGAGCATCAATCATCATATTAGTATGATTTCTGAAGGATCATGTGACACTGAAGACTGGAGTAATGATGCTGAAAACTCAACTTTGATCACAGAAATGAATTACTATGTAAAATATTTAAAAATTGAAAACAGCTGTTTTAAATTGGAATAATATTTCACAATATTACTGTTTTTGTTTGTATTTTTAATCAATAAATGCAGCCTTGGTGAGCAGAAGAGACTTCTCCTAAAAACATTAAAAATCTTACTGACCCCAAACTTTTGAACAATAATATATATATATATATATATATATATATATATATATATATATATATATATATATATATACATATATATATATATATATATATATACATATATATGTATGTGTGTGTATGTATGTATGTATGTATGTATATATATATATATATATATATATATATATATATATATATATATATATATATATATATATATATATATATATATATGTAAATATAGCTGCGAGCAGCGATGGAGGGCCAAAGCCGGCGGTACCGCCACCCCGGTGCCTTTAGGTAACTAAAGGCACCGGGGTTGCGGTGCCACCGGCTTGGGCCCGTAATCGCTGCTCGCAGCTATATTTTGTTATTATTATTATTATTTTTTTCTACTTCTCGGGCACTTTTGGGGTCCTTAACATGCTCGAAAACTCTTGAAACTTTGCACACGGGTCAGAACGCGCGGCCATCAGGGCCGGGCTGAAGCTGGTACCCGGGCGTGGCAGGGGGGCTCGACAGCGCCCCCTGGAACGGGATCCGAACACTTGTCCATAAATCAGACACGCTTGCATGTAATAATATGAAACTCGGTACACATATGGATCTCATCGGGCCGAACAACTTTCGTGCTCTAAGTTTTACGCCAGCCCAACAGGAAGTCGGCTATTATGGGTTGTTTGGAAACGCATGCTGTGGAATTTAATGTACTCCTCCTAGGGAATTCATCCAATCGGCTCCAAACTCGGTCAGCATGAAGTCAAGACATTGAGGATGAAAAATTGCCAGGGGATTTTTGATATCTCGAACGGTTTGGCCGTGGCGAGGAAACGAATTTATGGCGAATAATGGAAACAGGAAGTGTGATATAACTTCTGCATACATTACCTGATCTTGATTAAACTTCAGCAGTGTGTTCATTGTAAGAGGCCGATCACATGGATGTGACTATTGTGAGTCAAAGTTATAGCGCCACCAACTGGCAGCAGGAAGTGTGTCACTTTCAAAATGCTTTGAAATCACCCTCTTATTTTTACCCGATTTGCTTCAAACTTTATGTGTATAATGTAAACACACGGCAGATGTAGACCTGTGAAAGGATTTTTGATATCTTTAATACTGTTGCCATGGCAACGCATCAAACATCAATATTCTTTTTTGATGCTTTTGAGACTCTTAGCATGCTTGAAATTGCATGAAACTCGACAGACACATTACATTTATTACCTAGTAGACATGTGCAAAGTTTCAGAAACGGGCGTGGTGAGGGGCTCAGTAGCGCCACCTTTAGTCATAAGTGGGGGGGTTAGTTTTATCAACAGCAACAAAACTTGGTATGTGTATTGTTCTCATCAAGACGGACAACTTTCTAATTTACATGAACTATCTCTGACCAACAGGAAGAGAGATATTTTGGTTTGAATGTGGATTTTCTGAAGAATTTTCTCTCCCTCTCTCTGTGTCTCAGTGTGTGTGAGGGGAGGGGGGGATTTGACTATTGCTTTTATATTGTTAATCAAGGTTTCAGGGGCTTTTGGGGTCCTTAACGTGCTCAAAAACTCTTGAAACTTTGCACACAAGTCAGAACCCCCTGCCATCAGGGACGGGCTGAAGCTGGTACCCGGGCGTGGCAGGGGGGCTCAACAGCACCCCCTTGAACGGGGTCCCAAAACTTGGTCCATAAATCAAACACACTTGCATGTAATGATATGAAACTCGGTACACAAATAGATCTCATCGGGCCGAACAACTTTCGTGCTCTAAGTTTTACGTCAGCCCAACAGGAAGTCGGCAATTAAGGGTTGTTTGGAGAACGCTTGCTGTAGAATTTGAAACACTTCTCCTAGAGAATTAATTAAATCGCCACCAAACTCGGTGTGCATGAAGTCAAGACATTGAGGATGCTAAATTGCGGACGGATTTTTGATATCTCGAACGCTTTGGTCGTGGTGAGGAAACGCATTTATTGCGAGAAAAGAGAAACACGAAGTGGTATAACTTCAGCATACATTAACTGATCTTGATGAAACTTCAGCAGTGTGTTCGTGGTAAGAGGCCGATCAGATGGATGTAACTATTGTGAGTCAAAGTTATAGCGCCACCAACTGGCAGCAGGAAGTGTGTCACTTTCAAAATGTTTTTGACAAAAGTGGGGGGGTTAGGTTTACCCACAATTACAAAAATCAGTAAGTATATTGGTCTCATCGAGCTGGACAACTTTCTAATTTGCAGTCATTAGCTTGGACCAACAGGAAGTCAGATATTTTGGTTTGAATGTGGATTTATTTGCAAATTCAGCCTCTGCTTTTTATCCACTCCTGCTAAGTGTTTTTTTTTTTATTCACACCAAACTTTTTCAACATGATGAAAATACATTAAAGATGCTAAATTGAGAACGGATGTTGAATATTTCAAACGGTTTTGACATGGCGAGGGATTAAAATAATGTCAAAAAAGGAATCAGAAAACATCTCATATATTCTTAAAATTTAATTATACACCATTTATTTTTATATAAAATTATACAAATATTAGAACTAAACCTATTTTATTCTGTTTTTGCAATTCAAGAAGTATGAAAAAGTTAAAAACAGGCTATTTAGTGCTATTTGTTTCAACAAAAAAGCAAACATAGGGCTATACTGCCCTCTTGTGTCCAAAAGGATATCAAAATAGTATATAAAACGTTTTACTAGGTAGGCCTATTGTATTTAAATATAAATTTATTAGGTATATGACTGTGAGGATATTTTCCCATCGGTTAAGCGACGTGTGACACGAGCGGGTGCTTTTAAATCGCTAATATAAAAGTGAAAGTAAAAAAACGGACGTCCGCACGGACATTGATAATGGTGCACGTTGGAAAGAATGATACTTTTAAACATAACACTAAACCGCCATTTGGTGTCGCCAGGCGACCATCTTAATGAGCGAGTCATTGATTCATTCGTTCAAACGATTCATTCCAATGACTGAGTCATTCATGATTGAGACAGATGTTTATGGATTGACCATTGAATCTTTGAGTCAAGCGATTCGTTTCAAAATGCTGAATCATTCAGTAATGAGAAAACAAGTTGCTGTGATATGCGCAATGGTTCTGCTGTGATCTTTGTTTAACTATTTTTGCTGCTGAAACAGAACAAAAACAGTCAATATTGCATCTAAAATGTAAGTGACTTAATTGTAACTGTTTATTAACCTGTTGTATGAAATCAATGTCACAGTTTCAATCGTGATTGTATTCAGGAAATAGTTGCCTACTCGTCAAGTGAGGTTGCTTAACTCTATCATATGTTATAAAATATATAAAAACTCCATATTTGTAATTTTTATAGTCAGTATGTTGTTAACTGTGTTGCTTTTTTGTGTGCTGCGCTCATTTGTTTACAATTCTCCTGGAGAAGCAGCATGAGCCTCAGCAGTGCAACCTTGTTACCATTGATCAGTAATACATTTATTATTAACTGCTGATTGCAACTTAAAATGAATGTAATGAAATTAGAATAATCTCTCGTTTTAGTGATTCCCAAGTTATTTTTTTGTTATTGACGTTCTAATCAGGCTATACTTTGGTCGGGCAAGTAAAATTCTCTTTCAGGTAGGCCTATTGTATTTATATATAAATATATTAGGGATGTGACTGTGATAAAATTTTCCCACCGGTTAATCGACATGTGACACCGCTGAGGGCTTTTAAATCGCTAACTATAGTATACTATATACTAGTAAAATACAGACGTCCGCACAGACATTGATAATGGTGCGGAGTAGAGCGAGCATTTTCAATGTATTCCTATGGATGTAGGAATTAACTAAAACATTTTATTTATGTTTTTGTGTCCACTGTTCAACCGCAACCGCGTCACACACACATTCCAGAATTGCAATCTTGACATTCATTATAGCCCTAATACAATATAATAATAAAAATAGTCAACCTAACATAAACGAATTACACTGCTCTGTTTAAATAGTCAGTAGTACAATCTGTACCATTCACAGTAAGCAGAGCTCCACTGTGATGTTTCCAAGCACATTTTTGCGCGCGTGAAGAGGATGATTTTTTCCATCGATATTGGAACACGAGTGAAGTACAAAGCCTATAATAAAGAATAGTTTAGCATCCAAATACATCGCAAAAATTGAAACATTTTGATTCTAATGAGAGGGTTACGTGAGACCAACACTGCTTACTTTCGTTTTTATTTTTACATTAAATTTAAAGGATTTGTTGTGGAATATTTTGAGTGTATCATAAAATCAGAATAAGGTAAGACAAGTAATATTTTCTGTCTTATAAATATATATATATATATATATGTGTGTGTGTATATATATATATATATATATATATATATATATATATATATATATATATATATATATATATATATAGATAGATAGATATTTATATACACACACATATATATATATATATATATATATATATATATATGTGTGTGTGTGTGTGTGTGTGTGTATGTATATATATATATATATATATATATATATATATATATATATATATATATATAAATATAGCTGCGAGCAGCGATGGAGGGCCAAAGCCGGTGGCACCGCCATCCCCGGTGCCTTTAGGTAACTAAAGGCACCGGGGTTGCGGTGCCACCGGCTTGGGCCCGTAATCGCTGCTCGCAGCTATATTTAGGGCCCGAGCACCGATGGTGTGAGGACCCTCTTGGAATTGCTCTGTTTATTATTATTATTATTATTATTATTATTATTATTCTCCGCATTTAATTGCATTTTTGAGGGCCTAAACATGCTCGAAAACTCACAAAACTTTGCACACGCGTCAGAACTGGCGAAAATTTACATTTGATATAGGTTTCAGAATTGGACGGGGCAAAATGGCTCGATAGCGCCACCTATAAAAGTTCAACGGAGTGCGCCTCCCGCAACGTTCCACGTACGTGCACGAAATTCGGTACATACATGTAATGACCTAATACCTACAAAAAAGTCTCTTGGAGCATAGCCCTAAACACAACAGGAAGTCAGCCATTTTGAACTTCCTCTCAGATTTTTGTGCAGTTTTTGCCATTTTCAGGCCTCGTACTTTAACGAACTCCTCCTACAGTTTTAATCTGATCATCTTCAAATTTGGTGAGTGTAATCTTAAGGCCTTTGCGACGTTAAATTGCGAAGATCTTGAGTTTTCGTCGAAGGGCGGGTCCTCGGCGGCCTGACAAATTTCGATGTTTCGCCATGAAACAGGAAGTTGCTGTAACTCAGGCATGGAATGTCCAATCTGCCCCAAACTTCACACGTTTGATAAGAGTTCTGTCCTGAACACATGACCATGCTCATATTCAGTTATAGTCATAGCGCCACCTGCTGGCAACAGGAAGTGACATGTTTAACCCTGTTATGGACTCCTAATAACATATAAAAAAGTGCCAGCAAGTGCTAAACATGCTAACAACATACTAGAAGCATGCTAAAACATGCTAGCAAACTCTTAGCTAAGTGCTAAAGCATGCTATTATTGCAATTAAATAGGAATTTGCTGTAACTCAGGCATGGAATGTCCAATCTGCCCCAAACTTCACACTTTTGATAAGCGTTCTGTCCTGAACACATCTACATGAGAATATTCAGTTATAGAAATAGCGCCACCTACTGGTAACAGGAAGTGTCATGTTTAACACGTTGATGCCATTCTAGCAACATGTTAAAAATGCCATTGACTTCTAAACATGCTAGAAACATGTTAAAACATGCTAGCAATACTTAGCTAAGTGCTAAAGCATGCTAATTCAATGAAACAGGATGTTGTTGTTACGCAAGAAGGCAATGTCCATTCTGCACCAAACTTCACACTTTTAATAAACGTTCTGTCCTGAACACATGACCATGCTCATATTCAGTTACAGTCATAGTGCCACCTGCTGGCAACAGGAAGTGACATGTTAAACACTGTTGTGGACATATAAAAACATATAAAAAAAGTGCCATCAAGTGTTAAACATGCTAACAACATACTAGAACCATGCTAAAACATGCTAGCAGACACTTAGCTAAGTGCTAAAGCATGCTATTGCTGCAATTAAATAGGAATTTGCTGTAACACAGGCATGGAATGTCCAATCTGCCCCAAACTTCACACGTTTGATAAGAGTCATGGCCTGAACACATCTACATGAGAATATTCAGTTATAGTAATAGCGCCACCTACTGGTAACAGGAAGTGTCATGTTTAACACTGTTGTGGTCTCCTAATAACATATAAAAAAGAGCCAGCAAGTGCTAAACAGGTTAGCAACATACTAGAAACATGCTAGCAAACACTCAGCTAAGTGCTAAAGCATGCTATTACTGCAATTAAATATGAATTTGCTGTAACTCAGGCATGGAATGTCCAATCTGCCCCAAACTTCACACGTTTGATAAGAATCATGGCCTGAACACACGTCTATGCTCAAATTCAGTTATAGTAATAGCGCCACCTACTGGCAACAGGAAGTGACATGTTTAACACGTTGATGCCGTTCTAGCAACATGTTAAAAATGCCATTGAGTTCTAAACATGCTAGAAACATATTAAAACATGCTAGCAATACTTAGCTAAGTGTTAAAGCATGCTAATTCAATGAAACAGGACTTTGTTGTTACTCAAGAAGGCAATGTACAATCTACCCCAAACTTCACACGTTTGATAAGAGTTATCTCTTGAACACATGTCCATGCTCATATTTAGTTATAGTCATAGCGCCACCTGCTGGCAACAGGAAGTGACGTTTAACACTGTTCTTGACTCCTAATAACATATAAAAAAATGCCAGTAGGTGCTAAACATCCTACCAACATACTAGAGACATGTTAAAACATACTAGCAAACACTTAGCTAAGTGCTAAAGAATGATATTACTGCAATTAAATATGAATTTGCTGTAACTCAGGCATGGAATGTCCAATCTGCGTCAAACTTCACACTTTTGATAAGCATTCTGTCCTGAACACATGACCATGCTTATATTCAGTTACAGTCATAGCGCCACCTGCTGGCAACAGGAAGTGACATGTTAACACTGTTATGGACTCCTAATAACATATAAAAAAGTGCCAGCAAGTGTTAAACATGCTAACAACATACTAGAAACATGCTAAAACATGCTAGCAAACTCTTAGCTAAGTGCTAAAGCATGCTATTATTGCAATTAAATAGGAATTTGCTGTAACTCAGGCATGGAATGTCCAATCTGCCCCAAACTTCACACTTTTGATAAGAGTCATGGCCTGAACACATCTGCATGAGAATGTTCAGTTCTAGTAATAGCGCCACCTACTGGCAACAGGAAGTGACATGTTTAACACGTTGATGCCGTTCTAGCAACATGTTAAAAATGCCATTGAGTTCTAAACATGCTAGAAACATGTTAAAACATGCTAACAATGCTTAGCTAAGTGCTAAAGAATGCTAATTCAATGAAACATGACTTTGTTGTTACTCAAGAAGGCAATGTCCAATTTGCACCAAACTTCACACGTTTGATAAGAGTTCTGTCCTGAACACACATCCATGCTCATATTCAGTTATAGTCATAACGCCACCTACTGGCAACAGAAACTGACATGGTTAACACAGTAATGCAGTACTAACCACATAATTATTGTGTACTGAGCATGCTAGAAACAGACTAAACATGCTAGCAACACTTAGCTGAGTCATGAAGCATGCTATTATCACCATTATACAAAACATTTTGTAACTGACTTTGACATACTCTTACTATATATACCTCCTTAAATGTACATTTCCCAACCATGCTCTGTCTTCCTAAAACCACCGAGTGTTGATGGCACGGGTGCGAGGGCCCTTTCATCGCTGCTTGCAGCTTTAATTATTATTATTATTATTATTATTATTTTTCTTACGACTATTCAGGCATTTTTGGGGCTCTTAACATGCTCAAAAACTCTTGAAACTTTGCACACGAGTCAGAACCCGCGGCCATCAGGGCCGGGCTGAAGCTGGTACCCGGGCGTGGCAGGGAGGCTCAACAGCGCCCCCTGGAACGGGGTCCGAAAACTTGGTCCATAAATCAAACACGCTTGCATGTAATAATATGAAACTCGGAACACATATAGATCTCATCGGGCCGCACAACTTTCATGCTCTAAGTTTTACGCCAGCCCAACAGGAAGTCGACTATTTAGGGTTGTTTGGAAATGCATGCTTAGGAATTTGAAACACTTCTCTTAGGGAATTCACCCGGTCAGCACCAAACTCGGTGTGCATGAAGTCAAGACATTGAGGATGAAAAATTGCCAGGGGATTTTTGATATCTCGAACGGTTTGGCTGTGGCGAGGAAACGAATTTATGGCGAATAATGGGACACAGGAAGTGTATTATAACTTCTGCATACATTGACTGATCTTGATAAAACTTCAGCAGAGTGTTCTTGCTCAGAGGCTGATCACATTGATGTGACTATTGTGAGTCAAAGTTATAGCGCCACCAACTGGCAGCAGGAAGTGTGTCACTTTCAAAATGCTTTGAAATCACCCTCTTATTTTAACCCGATTTGCTTCAAACTTTATGTGAATAATGTGGACACACGGCAGATGTAGACCTGTGAAAGGTTTATTGATATCTTAGATACTGTTGCCGTGGCAACGCATCAAACTTTAATATTCTTTTTTGATGCTTTTGAGACTCTTAACATACTTGAAATTGCATGAAACTCGACAGACACATCACATTTATTAGCCAGTAGACATGTGCAAAGTTTCAGAAACGGGCGTGGTGAGGGGCTCAGTAGCGCCACCTTTAGTCAAAAATGGGGGCTTAGTTTTACATAGAGTCACTAAACTCGCTATGTATATTGTTCTCATTAAACCGGACAACTTTCTAATTCACACTTATTAGCTGAGAGCAACAGGAAGTCAGATATTTTGGTTTGAATGTGATTTTTTGGAGAATTTTCTCTCTCTCTCTCTCTCTGTCTCTGTGTGTGTGAGGGGTGGGAGGGAATTTCCAATTGATTTCAGTGTGTTTCAAGGTTTCAGGGGCTTTTGGGGCCCTTAACGTGCTCGAAAACTCTTGAAACTTTGCACACAGGTCAGAACCTGCGGCCATCAGGGCCGGGCTGAAGCTGGTACCCGGGCGTGGCAGGGGGGCTCAACAGCGCCCCCTGGAACGGGATCCAAACACTTGTCCATAAATCAAACACACTTGCATGTAATGATATGAAACTCGGTACACATATAGATCACATCGGGCCGAACAACTTTCGTGCTCTAAGTTTTACACCAGCCCAACAGGAAGTCGGCAATTATGGGTTGTTTGGAGAACGCTTGCTGTGGAATTTGAAACACTTCTCCTAGAGAATTAATTAAATCGCCACCAAACTCGGTGTGCATGAAGTCAAGACATTGAGGATGCTAAATTGCGGACGGATTTTTGATATCTCGAACGCTTTGGTCGTGGTGAGGAAATGCATTTATTGCGAGAAAAGAGAAACACGAAGTGGTATAACTTCAGCATACATTAACTGATCTTGATGAAACTTCAGCAGTGTGTTCGTGGTAAGAGGCCGATCAGATGGATGTAACTATTGTGAGTCAAAGTTATAGCGCCACCAACTGGCAGCAGGAAGTGTGTCACTTTCAAAATGTTTTTGACAAAAGTGGGGGGGTTAGGTTTACCCACAATTACAAAAATCAGTAAGTATATTGGTCTCATCGAGCTGGACAACTTTCTAATTTGCAGTCATTAGCTTGGACCAACAGGAAGTCAGATATTTTGGTTTGAATGTGGATTTATTTGCAAATTCAGCCTCTGCTTTTTACCCACTCCTGCTAAGTGTTTTTTTTTTTATTCACACCAAACTTTTTCAACATGATGAAAATACATTAAAGATGCTAAATTGAGAACGGATATTGAATATCTCAAACGGTTTTGACATGGCGAGGGATTAAAATAATGTCAAAAAAGGAATCAGAAAACATCTCATATATTCTTAAAATTTAATTATACACCATTTATTTTTATATAAAATTATACAAATATTAGAACTAAACCTATTTTATTCTGTTTTTGCAATTCAAGAAGTATGAAAAAGTTAAAAACAGGCTATTTAGTGCTATTTGTTTCAACAAAAAAGCAAACATAGGGCTATACTGCCCTCTTGTGTCCAAAAGGATATCAAAATAGTATATAAAACGTTTTACTAGGTAGGCCTATTGTATTTAAATATAAATTTATTAGGTATATGACTGTGAGGATATTTTCCCATCGGTTAAGCGACGTGTGACACGAGCGGGTGCTTTTAAATCGCTAATATAAAAGTGAAAGTAAAAAAACGGACGTCCGCACGGACATTGATAATGGTGCACGTTGGAAAGAATGATACTTTTAAACATAACACTAAACCGCCATTAGGTGTCGCCAGGCGACCATCTTAATGAGCGAGTCATTGATTCATTCGTTCAAACGATTCATTCCAATGACTGAGTCATTCATGATTGAGACAGATGTTTATGGATTGACCATTGAATCTTTGAGTCAAGCGATTCGTTTCAAAATGCTGAATCATTCAGTAATGAGAAAACAAGTTGCTGTGATCTTTGTTTAACTATTTTTGCTGCTGAAACAGAACAAAAACAGTCAATATTGCATCTAAAATGTAAGTGACTTAATTGTAACTGTTTATTAACCTGTTGTATGAAATCAATGTCACAGTTTCAATTGTGATTGTATTCAGGAAATAGTTGCCTACTCGTCAAGTGAGGTTGCTTAACTCTATCATATGTTATAAAATATATAAAAACTCCATATTTGTAATTTTTATAGTCAGTATGTTGTTAACTGGGTTGCTTTTTTGTGTGCTGCGCTCATTTATTTACAATTCTCCTGGAGAAGCAGCATGAGCCTCAGCAGTGCAACCTTGTTACCATTGATCAGTAATACATTTATTATTAACTGCTGATTGCAACTTAAAATGAATGTAATGAAATTAGAATAATCTCTCGTTTTAGTGATTAAGTTATTAATAACTTATTAATAAATTGATAAGTTATTTTTTTGTTATTGACGTTCTAATCAGGCTATACTTTGGTCGGGCAAGTAAAATTCTCTTTCAGGTAGGCCTATTGTATTTATATATAAATATATTAGGGATGTGACTGTGATAAAAATTTTCCCACCGGTTAATCGACATGTGACACCGCTGAGGGCTTTTAAATCGCTAACTATAGTATACTATATACTAGTAAAATACAGACGTCCGCACAGACATTGATAATGGTGCGGAGTAGAGCGAGCATTTTCAATGTATTCCTATGGATGTAGGAATTAACTAAAACATTTTATTTATGTTTTTGTGTCCACTGTTCAACCGCAACCGCGTCACACACACATTCCAGAATTGCAATCTTGACATTCATTATAGCCCTAATACAATATAATAATAAAAATAGTCAACCTAACATAAACGAATTACACTGCTCTGTTTAAATAGTCAGTAGTACAATCTGTACCATTCACAGTAAGCAGAGCTCCACTGTGATGTTTCCAAGCACATTTTTGCGCGCGTGAAGAGGATGATTTTTTCCATCGATATTGGAACACGAGTGAAGTACAAAGCCTATAATAAAGAATAGTTTAGCATCCAAATACATCGCAAAAAAAAAATATAAATATACATCGCAAAATAAAATATATATATGTGTGTGTGTGTGTGTATATATATATATATATATATATATATATATATATATATATATATATATATATAAATATAGCTGCGAGCAGCGATGGAGGGCCAAAGCCGGTGGCACCGCCATCCCCGGTGCCTTTAGGTAACTAAAGGCACCGGGGTGGCGGTGCCACCGGCTTGGGCCCGCAATCGCTGCTCGCAGCTATATTTATTATTATTATTATTATTTTTCTTACGACTATTCAGGCATTTTTGGGGCTCTTAACATGCTCAAAAACTCTTGAAACTTTGCACACGAGTCAGAACCCGCGGCCATCAGGGCCGGGCTGAAGCTGGTACCCGGGCGTGGCAGGGAGGCTCAACAGCGCCCCCTGGAACGGGGTCCGAAAACTTGGTCCATAAATCAAACACGCTTGCATGTAATAATATGAAACTCGGAACACATATAGATCTCATCGGGCCGCACAACTTTCATGCTCTAAGTTTTACGCCAGCCCAACAGGAAGTCGACTATTTAGGGTTGTTTGGAAATGCATGCTTAGGAATTTGAAACACTTCTCTTAGGGAATTCACCCGGTCAGCACCAAACTCGGTGTGCATGAAGTCAAGACATTGAGGATGAAAAATTGCCAGGGGATTTTTGATATCTCGAACGGTTTGGCTGTGGCGAGGAAACGAATTTATGGCGAATAATGGGACACAGGAAGTGTATTATAACTTCTGCATACATTGACTGATCTTGATAAAACTTCAGCAGAGTGTTCTTGCTCAGAGGCTGATCACATTGATGTGACTATTGTGAGTCAAAGTTATAGCGCCACCAACTGGCAGCAGGAAGTGTGTCACTTTCAAAATGCTTTGAAATCACCCTCTTATTTTAACCCGATTTGCTTCAAACTTTATGTGAATAATGTGGACACACGACAGATGTAGACCTGTGAAAGGTTTATTGATATCTTAGATACTGTTGCCGTGGCAACGCATCAAACTTTAATATTCTTTTTTGATGCTTTTGAGACTCTTAACATACTTGAAATTGCATGAAACTCGACAGACACATCACATTTATTAGCCAGTAGACATGTGCAAAGTTTCAGAAACGGGCGTGGTGAGGGGCTCAGTAGCGCCACCTTTAGTCAAAAATGGGGGCTTAGTTTTACATAGAGTCACTAAACTCGCTATGTATATTGTTCTCATTAAACCGGACAACTTTCTAATTCACACTTATTAGCTGAGAGCAACAGGAAGTCAGATATTTTGGTTTGAATGTGATTTTTTTGGAGAATTTTCTCTCTCTCTCTCTCTCTGTCTCTGTGTGTGTGAGGGGTGGGAGGGAATTTCCAATTGATTTCAGTGTGTTTCAAGGTTTCAGGGGCTTTTGGGGCCCTTAACGTGCTCGAAAACTCTTGAAACTTTGCACACAGGTCAGAACCTGCGGCCATCAGGGCCGGGCTGAAGCTGGTACCCGGGCGTGGCAGGGGGGCTCAACAGCGCCCCCTGGAACGGGATCCAAACACTTGTCCATAAATCAAACACACTTGCATGTAATGATATGAAACTCGGTACACATATAGATCTCATCGGGCCGCACAACTTTCGTGCTCTAAGTTTTACACCAGCCCAACAGGAAGTCGGCAATTATGGGTTGTTTGGAGAACGCTTGCTGTGGAATTTGAAACACTTCTCCTAGAGAATTAATTAAATCGCCACCAAACTCGGTGTGCATGAAGTCAAGACATTGAGGATGCTAAATTGCGGACGGATTTTTGATATCTCGAACGCTTTGGTCGTGGTGAGGAAATGCATTTATTGCGAGAAAAGAGAAACACGAAGTGGTATAACTTCAGCATACATTAACTGATCTTGATGAAACTTCAGCAGTGTGTTCGTGGTAAGAGGCCGATCAGATGGATGTAACTATTGTGAGTCAAAGTTATAGCGCCACCAACTGGCAGCAGGAAGTGTGTCACTTTCAAAATGTTTTTGACAAAAGTGGGGGGGTTAGGTTTACCCACAATTACAAAAATCAGTAAGTATATTGGTCTCATCGAGCTGGACAACTTTCTAATTTGCAGTCATTAGCTTGGACCAACAGGAAGTCAGATATTTTGGTTTGAATGTGGATTTATTTGCAAATTCAGCCTCTGCTTTTTACCCACTCCTGCTAAGTGTTTTTTTTTTATTCACACCAAACTTTTTCAACATGATGAAAATACATTAAATATGCTAAATTGAGAACGGATATTGAATATCTCAAACGGTTTTGACATGGCGAGGGATTAAAATAATGTCAAAAAAGGAATCAGAAAACATCTCATATATTCTTAAAATTTAATTATACACCATTTATTTTTATATAAAATTATACAAATATTAGAACTAAACCTATTTTATTCTGTTTTTGCAATTCAAGAAGTATGAAAAAGTTAAAAACAGGCTATTTAGTGCTATTTGTTTCAACAAAAAAGCAAACATAGGGCTATACTGCCCTCTTGTGTCCAAAAGGATATCAAAATAGTATATAAAACGTTTTACTAGGTAGGCCTATTGTATTTAAATATAAATTTATTAGGTATATGACTGTGAGGATATTTTCCCATCGGTTAAGCGACGTGTGACACGAGCGGGTGCTTTTAAATCGCTAATATAAAAGTGAAAGTAAAAAAACGGACGTCCGCACGGACATTGATAATGGTGCACGTTGGAAAGAATGATACTTTTAAACATAACACTAAACCGCCATTAGGTGTCGCCAGGCGACCATCTTAATGAGCGAGTCATTGATTCATTCGTTCAAACGATTCATTCCAATGACTGAGTCATTCATGATTGAGACAGATGTTTATGGATTGACCATTGAATCTTTGAGTCAAGCGATTCGTTTCAAAATGCTGAATCATTCAGTAATGAGAAAACAAGTTGCTGTGATCTTTGTTTAACTATTTTTGCTGCTGAAACAGAACAAAAACAGTCAATATTGCATCTAAAATGTAAGTGACTTAATTGTAACTGTTTATTAACCTGTTGTATGAAATCAATGTCACAGTTTCAATTGTGATTGTATTCAGGAAATAGTTGCCTACTCGTCAAGTGAGGTTGCTTAACTCTATCATATGTTATAAAATATATAAAAACTCCATATTTGTAATTTTTATAGTCAGTATGTTGTTAACTGGGTTGCTTTTTTGTGTGCTGCGCTCATTTATTTACAATTCTCCTGGAGAAGCAGCATGAGCCTCAGCAGTGCAACCTTGTTACCATTGATCAGTAATACATTTATTATTAACTGCTGATTGCAACTTAAAATGAATGTAATGAAATTAGAATAATCTCTCGTTTTAGTGATTAAGTTATTAATAACTTATTAATAAATTGATAAGTTATTTTTTTGTTATTGACGTTCTAATCAGGCTATACTTTGGTCGGGCAAGTAAAATTCTCTTTCAGGTAGGCCTATTGTATTTATATATAAATATATTAGGGATGTGACTGTGATAAAAATTTTCCCACCGGTTAATCGACATGTGACACCGCTGAGGGCTTTTAAATCGCTAACTATAGTATACTATATACTAGTAAAATACAGACGTCCGCACAGACATTGATAATGGTGCGGAGTAGAGCGAGCATTTTCAATGTATTCCTATGGATGTAGGAATTAACTAAAACATTTTATTTATGTTTTTGTGTCCACTGTTCAACCGCAACCGCGTCACACACACATTCCAGAATTGCAATCTTGACATTCATTATAGCCCTAATACAATATAATAATAAAAATAGTCAACCTAACATAAACGAATTACACTGCTCTGTTTAAATAGTCAGTAGTACAATCTGTACCATTCACAGTAAGCAGAGCTCCACTGTGATGTTTCCAAGCACATTTTTGCGCGCGTGAAGAGGATGATTTTTTCCATCGATATTGGAACACGAGTGAAGTACAAAGCCTATAATAAAGAATAGTTTAGCATCCAAATACATCGCAAAAAAAATATATAAATATACATCGCAAAATAAAATATATATATGTGTGTGTGTGTGTGTGTGTATATATATATATATATATATATATATATATATATATATATATATAAATATAGCTGCGAGCAGCGATGGAGGGCCAAAGCCGGTGGCACCGCCATCCCCGGTGCCTTTAGGTAACTAAAGGCACCGGGGTGGCGGTGCCACCGGCTTGGGCCCGCAATCGCTGCTCGCAGCTATATTTATTATTATTATTATTATTGTTCTTCAAGGGTTCGGGGGCTTTTGGGGCCTTTAACGTGCTCAAAAACTCATGAAACTTTGCACGCAGGTCAGAACCCGCGGCCATTAGGGCCGGGCTGAAGCTGGTACCCGGGCGTGGCAGGGGGGCTCAACAGCGCCCCCTAGAACACAATCTTAAATCTTGGACACATACAAGAACGTATTAGTATGAAACTCGGTACACATATAGATCTCATCGGGCCGAACAACTTTCGCACTCTAAGTTATTAGCTCTGCCCAACAGGAAGTCAGCTATTATGGGTTGTTTGAAAAACGCATGCTGTGGAATTTAATGTACTCCTCCGAGGGAATTGATCCGATCCACACCAAACTCGGTCAGCATGAAGTCAAGCCATTGAGGATGCTAAATTGCGGACGGATTTTTGATATCTCGAACGGTTTGGCCGTGGCGATGAAACGAATTTATAGCGAGAAAAGATAAACAGGAAGTGTGTTATAACTTCTGCATACATTAACTGATCTTGATGAAACTTCCGCAGTGTGTTCGTTGTAAGAGACCGATCACATGGATGTGACTATTGTGAGTCAAAGTTATAGCGCCACCAACTGGCAGCAGGAAGTGTGTCACTTTCAAAATGCTTTGAAATCACCCTCTTATTTTTACCCGATTTGCTTCAAACTTTATGTGTATAATGTAAACACACGGCAGATGTAGACTTGTGAAAGGATTTTTGATATCTTTAATACTGTTGCCGTGGCAACGCTTCAAACTTTAATATTCTTTTTTGATGCTTTTGAGACTCTTAACATACTTGAAATTGGATGAAACTCGACAGACACATCACATTTATTAGCCAGTAGACATGTGCAAAGTTTCAGAAACGGGCATGGTGAGGGGCTCAGTAGCGCCACCTTTAGTCAAAAATGGGGGCTTAGTTTTAAGTAGAGTCA
Source organism: Rutilus rutilus (assembly GCF_951802725.1). Lineage (NCBI taxonomy): Eukaryota > Metazoa > Chordata > Actinopteri > Cypriniformes > Leuciscidae > Rutilus > Rutilus rutilus. The sequence goes on along the minus strand of NC_140222.1, from coordinate 30,647,167 downwards.
CAAAAATCGTTATGTATATTGTTCTCATCAAGCCGGACAACTTTCTAATTTATAGTCATAAGCTGTGACCAACAGGAAGTGAGATATTTTGGTTTGAATGTGATTTTTTGTAGAATTCTCTCCCTCTCTCTCTCTGCCTCTGCGTCTCTGTGTGTGTGAGGGGTGGGGGGATTTGTCTTTTGAGTGAGATTTGTTTAAAATTCCTGTTTTTCAAGGTTTCAGGGGCTTTTGGGGCCTTTAACGTGCTCGAAAACTCTTGAAACTTTGCACACAGGTCAGACCCCGCGGCCATCAGGGCCGGGCTGAAGCTGGTACCCGGGCGTGGCAGGGGGGCTCAACAGCGCCCCCTGGAATGGGATCCGAACACTTGTCCATAAATCAAACACACTTGCATGTAATGATATGAAACTCGGTACACATATAGATCACATCGGGCTGAACAACTTTCGTGCTCTAAGTTTTACGCCAGCCCAACAGGAAGTCGGCAATTATGGGTTGTTTGGAGAACGCTTGCTGTGGAATGCGAAGTACTCCTCCTAGAGAATTCATCCAATCCCCACCAAACTCGGTGTTCATGAAGTCAAGACATTGAGGATTCTAAATTGCGGACGGATTTTTGATATCTCGAACGGTTTGGCCGTGGCGAGGAAACGAATTTATGGCGAGAAAAGAGAAACACGAAGTGGTATAACTTCTGCATACATTAACGGATCTTGATGAAACTTCACCAGTGTGTTCGTGGTAAGAAGCCGATCAGATGGATGTAACTATTGTGAGTCAAAGTTATAGCGCCACCAACTGGCAGCAGGAAGTGTGTCACTTTCAAAATGTTTTTGACAAAAGTGGGGGGGTTAGGTTTACCCACAATTACAAAAATCAGTAAGTATATTGGTCTCATTGAGCTGGACAACTTTCTAATTTGAGGTCATTAGCTTGGACCAACAGGAAGTCAGATATTTTGGTTTGAATGTGGATTTATTTGCAAATTCAGCCTCTGCTTTTTACCCACTCCTGCTAAGTGTTTTTTTTTTTTATTCACACCAAACTTTTTCAACATGATGAAAATACATTAAAGATGCTAAATTGAGAACGGATATTGAATATCTCAAACGGTTTTGACATGGCGAGGGATTAAAATAATGTCAAAAAAGGAATCAGAAAACATCTCATATATTCTTAAAATTTAATTATACACCATTTATTTTTATATAAAATAATACAAATATTAGAACTAAACCTATTTTATTCTGTTTTTGCAATTCAAGAAGTATGAAAAAGTTAAAAACAGGCTATTTAGTGCTATTTGTTTCAACAAAAAAGCAAACATAGGGCTATACTGCCCTCTTGTGTCCAAAAGGATATCAAAATAGTATATAAAACGTTTTACTAGGTAGGCCTATTGTATTTAAATATAAATTTATTAGGTATATGACTGTGAGGATATTTTCCCATCGGTTAAGCGACGTGTGACACGAGCGGGTGCTTTTAAATCGCTAATATAAAAGTGAAAGTAAAAAAACGGACGTCCGCACGGACATTGATAATGGTGCACGTTGGAAAGAATGATACTTTTAAACATAACACTAAACCGCCATTAGGTGTCGCCAGGCGACCATCTTAATGAGCGAGTCATTGATTCATTCGTTCAAACGATTCATTCCAATGACTGAGTCATTCATGATTGAGACAGATGTTTATGGATTGACCATTGAATCTTTGAGTCAAGCGATTCGTTTCAAAATGCTGAATCATTCAGTAATGAGAAAACAAGTTGCTGTGATCTTTGTTTAACTATTTTTGCTGCTGAAACAGAACAAAAACAGTCAATATTGCATCTAAAATGTAAGTGACTTAATTGTAACTGTTTATTAACCTGTTGTATGAAATCAATGTCACAGTTTCAATTGTGATTGTATTCAGGAAATAGTTGCCTACTCGTCAAGTGAGGTTGCTTAACTCTATCATATGTTATAAAATATATAAAAACTCCATATTTGTAATTTTTATAGTCAGTATGTTGTTAACTGGGTTGCTTTTTTGTGTGCTGCGCTCATTTGTTTACAATTCTCCTGGAGAAGCAGCATGAGCCTCAGCAGTGCAACCTTGTTACCATTGATCAGTAATACATTTATTATTAACTGCTGATTGCAACTTAAAATGAATGTAATGAAATTAGAATAATCTCTCGTTTTAGTGATTCCCAAGTTATTTTTTTGTTATTGACGTTCTAATCAGGCTATACTTTGGTCGCGCAAGTAAAATTCTCTTTCAGGTAGGCCTATTGTATTTATATATAAATATATTAGGGATGTGACTGTGATAACATTTTCCCACCGGTTAATCGACATGTGACACCGCTGAGGGCTTTTAAATCGCTAACTATAGTATACTATATACTAGTAAAATACAGATGTCCGCACAGACATTGATAATGGTGCGGAGTAGAGCGAGCATTTTCAATGTATTCCTATGGATGTAGGAATTAACTAAAACATTTTATTTATGTTTTTGTGTCCACTGCTCAACCGCAACCGCGTCACACACACATTCCAGAATTGCAATCTTGACATTCATTATAGCCCTAATACAATATAATAATAAAAATAGTCAACCTAACATAAACGAATTACACTGCTCTGTTTAAATAGTCAGTAGTACAATCTGTACCATTCACAGTAAGCAGAGCTCCACTGTGATGTTTCCAAGCACATTTTTGCGCGCGTGAAGAGGATGATTTTTTCCATCGATATTGGAACACGAGTGAAGTACAAAGCCTATAATAAAGAATAGTTTAGCATCCAAATACATCGCAAAAATTGAAACATTTTGATTCTAATGAGAGGGTTACGTGAGACCAACACTGCTTACTTTCGTTTTTATTTTTACATTAAATTTAAAGGATTTGTTGTGGAATATTTTGAGTGTATCATAAAATCAGAATAAGGTAATACAAGTAATATTTTCTGTCTTATAAATATATATATATATATATATATATATATATATATATATATATATGTGTGTGTGTGTGTGTGTGTGTGTGTATATATATATATATATATAAATATAGCTGCGAGCAGCGATGGAGGGCCAAAGCCGGTGGCACCGCCATCCCCGGTGCCTTTAGGTAACTAAAGGCACCGGGGTGGCGGTGCCACCGGCTTGGGCCCGCAATCGCTGCTCGCAGCTATATTTATTTATTATTATCATTATTATTTTTATTATTATAGAAATTATCAGAATTTAGATTTTATTTAATTCTGATTGGATTATTCTCCAAATTAAAAGTAACAAAATAAAGACGCTACATTTTAAATAATTGTTTAAAAGTTTGAAAGTGTTGTGAATCTTCTTCAATCTCACTCATGTCCAATGCTCTATGGAACAGATTAATTCACCACAATATACTTTATGATTTGATTCAAGAAGAACAAGAGCGAACAGTGTAAATATTGCTTGTGCACAGAGTGGTCTGGTGTAAGAAAACCCTCTCTTTGACTTTGATAAATGATTCACTTGTTGATCCCCAAGCAGACAAGAGTATCAGAGACAGACCAACAAAGATACTTGTGAAACTCCTCGGCTTCGTCTTTTGGTTGTTTTTCTTTAATGTCTTTTTCATTTAGATTTTATTGACTTGAAAATAAATGTTAAATTATATGCACTTCCCAAAACATTTAACTTTTAACAGCAAATGGTGATTTTAAACTTATAACAGGGTCAGGGTTTGTTTTTGGAGCAACAGTGTTGTATACTTGCGAGAAAGGGTAAATGTGCTTTATGCTTTTTATTATCTTTATATTGTATGAAATGTGCAACCCTGTATCACATGAAATACGTTCTGAGGAAACTATTCTGCAAATCGCAATTACGTTACATGCCAACATATAAGCAGTGCTATTACGTTGGTCCTTAACCTAATATAAGCAGTGCTATTACGTTGGTCCTTAACCTAATATAGCCAATCTATTGCAGTGCTATTACGTTTGTCCTGAACATAATACATCCAAAGCAGGTTTCTTTTCACACGCAGCAGCTAATGCTGTTCATTTTGTTTTAATTATTTACTCCCTTTTTTCTCATTGGGCTACAAAATATTATCTATGCCAGGGCGAGTCAAATGGCGGCACCCAGATCATTTTTATCTGGCCCTCCAACTGGTTTTTGATGTTTAAAACCCCTCGCAATCTGATATCAAAGTCCCCGCAAAGGTTTAGCGCGTTCAGCGGTGAGTTTAACAACGCACGTGATCATTCAGCGGTGAGTTTAACAACGCACGTGATCATTCAGCGGTGAGTTTAACAACGCACGTGATCTCACGGCAGTTCGTGATATGGTCACGTAATTTAATCTATTGATTCGTGCCACGGACACGTTTATTGCGTTATTTTCGTAATACCAGCACGTTTTTTAAACTAATGTATTTTCAATGGGAAGCGTCTTTCGTGATAATAACAGCACGATTCTTTCTGCCTGGCTGTCGGCTGCAGCAGAGAAGCTGTTTAATCAACATTTATTCACGAGATCTTATGTATTTTTATGTATTTTTTAATGTTATTATTTCGGTCTTATTGCCAGGGAAGCTGGTTTGCTTTGCTGTTTATTGATTTTCTAAAATTATATTTTATCAGTAGGAAATCGCGCTGAAGAAGTCTCGTTCCGAACACATCGCGATATTTGGCATCAGTTCACGTGTGTCAGATGTTGATAAGTAAATACCTAAATACGCTATCCTAATGTGTGATATCATGTCTTTTCTGTTTGTCGATATTAATCTGCCATTATATCTGCCATCTCCACGGAGACTTTGCATTTCATTGCTTTCTAATTCAAAACAGGGTGATTAACACTGCCTGTCACGTGACGTGCTATAGGCCTAGATATTCATATCAGATTAAAAATAGTACAATTAGTTCCAAAGTTGTATTTGTAGTAGAAGCACAGTAAAAACAACACTTACCATGCTTTTACCACAGTAACATTAGTTTTACTGTGATAAGTGTAGTAAAAAGACAGTAATCACAAAACTTACCATGCTTTTACCACACTATTTGTAGTTTTAATGTGGTACTTATTGTAAATGCACAGTAACCACAACACTTACCATGCTTTTACCACAGTAACCATAGTTTTACTGTGATAGGTGTGGTAAAAGGACAGTAACCACAAAACTTACCATGCTTTAAACCTCAGTAACCTTAGTTTTACTGTGATTGGTTTAGTATGGACAGTAATCACAAAACTTACCATGCTTTTACCTCAGTATTGATAGTTTTAAAGTGATATTTGTTGTAAATGCATATTAACCCCAACACTTGCCATGCTTGTAATGCTTTATAATGTAACATCCAATATTTGTAAGGTAAATCAGTACTTTTCCCTTTAAATAATCCTATATATTATACATAATGATATTTTCTTTTCTCTTTTTTCAGCTGAAAAGACCAAAAGGGCCTTTCGGACTCAGTCATTCCATTATTGTTTGAGGAGAAGTAAACGGAGAAGACGGACAGCTGCAAAGGCAAATATTCGCAATGGTATGTATGTGTTGGTTTTAACCCTAAATC